>NW_024465070.1:0-2273 GCF_017591425.1 Ochotona curzoniae | reverse complement strand
AGTGGATGCAATTTCTGTCTGTATGTACTTCTTTTTTTTTTTTTTTTTTTTTTAGTGCGATACCTGGGTCATTTTCCTTATTTATTTTCTTAATGTATATTTTAAAATAATGGCTTCAGGGTGACAACGCGGCAGTGGCAGGATGAGCGGTTTTTGTGTTCCGAGAACAGTGCTCCATTCTCGTGCCTTCTTTCTGGGAGTTTTGATGACTCCCCGTTTCCCTCTCCCTGGTGTGTCTGGTTTGAGGCACAGCCCACACCCCCTCAGTCCTGCCTTCTGCTCCTATCCCAGGCTCTAGCCAGGGCCACCACTCACTCTGTCCCAGTTTGATTTCCTCATCCTACACCCATTGGCCTGGCTGCCCCTCCTCCCTCCCTCTGGGCCCTGCTGCCATAGGAACAGACGATTTTGATTCCAGCTCCCAAGGGGGCCCCTGGGAGGGAGCAAAGGTGTCTGTTGCCTGCCAGAACCTGGGCCTCCCAGTTCCCCTCGCCCTGGCTCTTTGGCTCCTGGCCAGCCTAGTATGTACAGTACAGAAGAGCAGGGAAAAGCAGGTGCCAAGGACTGCAAGGGCGGGCAGACGCGAGTTCCGAAAAGGGAGCCAGGCAGGCCCAGGTGTGGGGGACGGAGGGCGGGGACCCCTTCCTCCTAAATCCTCTCTCCAGGAATCTCTGGCTTTAGGACAGGACGGCTGTCGCGAGGTTTTGTCTGGGGGGGGCGGGAGGGAGGCGCCCAGCGTGAGTGCATGTCCTGGGCCAGCAGCCAAGAGAACACGATGTTCCCAAGTGCGCTGGCCGCCGCCCTCTGGGACTGGCCGCCTCCCAAACCTCTGCCTCGCCAGCTCCTCCAGGCTCCCTGCCCCACATTCCCCGGCGCCTCGCCCCGCCCCGGCCTCCGCCTTGACGTCACCGCCCCGCCCCGCCCCATTGACGGCAGCGGGCCGGTTACTGTGGGGACGGCGGCCTGGGAGCAGCTGGGGGCGCCGCAGACAGCGCGGGCCGCAGAGACCACCCTAACCCTGCTAGCAGGGAAGGGGGTCGGGATGGGGCGAGCACAGGGGGCACCCTTACCAAGACACCAAAACGGGGGTGGGGGAGTCGCAGGACAGTTTCAAGTAGTCTTCTGTTTCCTGTTTTCCAGTTTCAGTTTCCCCCCCTCCCCAGGAGCTTTTAAAAGGTTATTTTATAATGCCCCTGTGTCCCAGCTTTTTTCCACAAGGACCTCCCTTTTGTCCCCACCTCCCTCGCCCCCGCCACGGGGGACACTATTGTTAAGGGCAGCTTAGGCCACATGACCCACACCCACAGCTGATGATGTCAGCAGCTGCGTGGGGGCCTCTCCCCTTGCTCCCCCGCACATTTCCGAGGAGCCCTGAAAGGAGCCCCTCAACGCAGGCCTGGCGGTAGGGACCGGGATCAAGTCCCTGTTCTTCTAGGACGTGGCATTTCCGCGGGGTCTTCTCGGCCACTCCCCCCCATCCTTCCGCATGCGTCCTAGTTTACTGGTCACCTGCCCGGTCCTCCTTGTCCTGGGGAACTGAGTGAATGAGGGAGATAGGGTCCCTGCCGGATTCTTGGCTTCTGCACTGTTTTTCAGGCTGTGGGGGAAGTGAAGGCCTTTCTACCCCCACCTATTATCTGCCCAGGGCCCCAGCTGGCCTGACCTCACTTTGCGCCCACTGTAGCCCCGGCTTCCTGGCCCCCCTCTCCGGGGGCAGCCCTAGCCTTGGTGGGGGCGGCGACATCCTCTGGGGTAGTCACTGGTGTGGCCGCCTGGAGCCCTTCTCTGATTGGCCGTGAAGCACCTGCCATTGTTTCCCCTGCCATTATCTGCCTCTTCCTACTTACTTTACCCACTCACCCCCCCAACCACACGCGAACCCTCAGCCACCCTCCTCCCGGGATTTTAAGTGTCAGAGGAAGCGGACAGGGGTGGAGAGCTACAAGGGGCGTCTTTACCTCAGATGACAAGGCTGGGCCGGGCAACCCAGGAGGGGTCAACAAGCTGGGTTTGTCCGTCACCCGTCCTCTCAGGGGGTCGCCATCTCGTCCAATCTGGTCCAACTCCAGGGTCTGCACACCTTTCCCTGTCCTCCCACCCCCCAGCCCCTGGCAAGGCCTAGGCATCCTATTCTGTGAGGCTGGTCAGTTGAGGAACACCTGCTGAGCCCCCAAGTCCCCCCTCCCCCCGACGGGGCAGCTTACCTCCCTCCCTGCGCCAGGCACCCTGCGCCCTGGAGCCCCGCGCCAGCACCCAGGTCCACGTGCGCCCGT
>NW_024465069.1:0-1826 GCF_017591425.1 Ochotona curzoniae | reverse complement strand
CTCAGGGACACCGACCCAGCCCCCGGGCAGGTGGCGCCAGGGGCGTGGCAAGACCCAAGCCTGGGCCGGGAAGAGGGGCGGGACCGGCGCGCGGGGACGTAACCCTCGGCAGATGGCGGCCGGGGACCTCAAGCCCGATCAAGCCTGTCTCCCGGGATGCAACCAGTAGCCTTCACGCTCACTCGGAAGGCTGCTCTGGGGCGGCCAGTGCGCCAGCTGGCGCCAGGCTTTGCCTGCTGGCCGCCCGGCCAGGAAGCCCTGAGAAATTGGTTCTCTGTATGCTGCTCAAGACGGCTTCATCCTGAAGCTATAGCGTTTGGGGGACACCAAGCAACCCTAACGATTTCCAAGGCTGTAAATCTCCCTCAGACGAATCTGCTGCTAACATGGTTTCACTCCATAAGTTCCGAATGATTGTAACTCCCAATATAATGCCAATTCCCTATGATACACAGTATCTGGGTGGGAACACAGAGAAATCTCTCATTTCCCTTGAAAAAGCTAGGAATCCACGTAGCGTAACCTGCAGGAACTAGATAAGTATCTCAAAGTTGATAGATCCAGATCTGCATTAGACAACAACCAAAGCTACAATGACACACAGGGGAATCAGGAACGACCCAAATAGTCTATTAACAAGTGGTCATATGCACAGAATAGGGGAAACCCCAGAGCGGAACAGAGGGACTGGAGGAGGCTTATCTGCCACCGATAAGGACTCCCGGACTCCCACCAGGGTCTATCAGAACGGACACAAGAACGTCAACGCAATTGCCAAAGAGAATACGGGGACCTGGAATGCCTTCGAATGCTGTGAACCCAGAGGACAGACACCCCCTCTCTTTGGACCAACTACACGAGATGGAAAATGCCCGAGTCCTTCCACAAAGGAACCAATGACATCAGAACAACGACTAAGAATCACGATTGGTCATCAGAACCAGAAGATCAATAAACTTCCGGCGGGACGGTGGCGGAGGAATCCTCTCCAGTCCTTACCTAGTTTCAGCTCTGGGCCTCCACCCCCTATAAAGACCAACAAGGTTCCTCCTAAACCCCCCTCCCCCCCTACACACACACACAATTTCACACACACTCATATACACACACTAATAGGATGAGATAACTAAAGAACAATAAGGATAGGTCATCAAGGACTTACTCATATACTATTAGATGGAACATAAAAAACAAGTACCCACTAGCAAGGTATGAGAGATTTCTCTGCAACACCCCCCAAAATTGTTACACACCTCAATTGAGGAGGTGACATTGAAATAGTGGTAGAAGGTAATCAAGAACTTACATGTAATTTTTACAAATTGTCTACTCAACACTATGTCAGACATCTAATGTTCGCCTGGATTTAACCTGTAACTTATGCTGGGTTGAATGTTACTTTTCGGAACCTGTCACTGATACTGTCTAAACCCAGAGGTGTGGAAGAATTGAACTTTTTTTTTTTTTTTTTTTAACGTATTGTTCACTTAACACTATACCAATTAACCCATAACATTGTATATCGACGCTGATGTTTTGTTGGGGGTTTTAACTTACCGGAACTTTACTCTGTTGGCTCTACCCTCAGACCAGAGAAGGTCTCCCCAAGAGGCCACTGAACTTATCTGGACAATAGGACGCTGGACTTTATGCTGGGTACATGCCCACAATGCAGGAATTTCAACGGAACTTGAACTGTGGTTATGCAACAAGATGGAGCAATCCACTATGGGAGGAGGGGTGTGGGAGGGGCGGGGGGACTCCCCAATGCTTATAAAACTGTTTCACATAATACAATGTTAATAAAATTTATTTAAAAAAAAAAA
>NW_024465068.1:0-10154 GCF_017591425.1 Ochotona curzoniae | reverse complement strand
AATGTCCTCACAGCATTTTTTTTTTTTTAAGATTTATTTTTATTGGACAGTCAGATATACAGAGGAGGAGGAGAACAGATAGAGAGGAAGATCTTCCATCTGATGATTCATTCCCCAAGTGCTGCAATGGCAGGAGGTGAGCCAATCCAAAGCCAGGAGCCTTCGGGTCTCCCACACAGGTGCAGGGTCCCAAAGCTTTGGTCTGTCCTTGGCTGTTTTGCCAGGCCACAAGCAGAGAACTGGATGGGAAGTAGGGCTGTCAGGAAATAAACCGGCACCCATATGGGATCCCAGTGCATTCAAGGCAAGGACTTTAGCAGCTAGGCTATTATGCCAGGCTGCCTCACAGCAATTTGTAAGCGGGCACAAGGCTTCAGCTTGGTGATCTGTGATACCCCAATATTCAATTCTGTAGACACAGGCAAGATACAGCACCAACACTTACTGATTCATTCACCCATTCTCTCTCTGTCTCTCTCTCTCTCTCTCTCAGGCATACTATTCTGTAGTGATTTTCAATGTTCTTACACCATGAGCATATACTTCAGACTAAAATAAAACAAAAATTAGCTATTTGAAAAGAAGGCATGAGCCAAGAGTTATTACATGGGGGGGGGCAGGGAAAACTGCCACCTGCAATATTGGTGTTCCATATGGGCATGAGGCTTGTGTCCTGTGTGCTTCACTCTGTCTATTGATGTGCCTGAGAAAGCAGTGGAAGGTGGACCCATGCTTGTGCCCCTGCCATCCATGACAGGGACCTGCATGAAGCCTTTGGCTCCTGTTTTTGGCCTGGGCCAGCCCTGGCTGTTGTGGAGTTTGGGCAGTGAGCAAATGGATAGAAGATCTCTGTAAATCTGCTTTTCACATAAATATTTAAAAATAAAATAAGAAATACTGTAAGAACAAAAGAAACAGAAAGAGTGAGAAGAATAAAGAGAAAGTGCAGAAATTTGAGAAAGTCAGTTGCATGTGTTGGCTTTGATGTTGTGGGCCTGCCTTTGCCTTCTAGCCTGATGTTATCTATGGCACCTGATTTTCCCTTTGATCCCACCATAACAGCACTGGCCAGTTGCTCTGGTCCAACACAGCCCCAGCCCTAGGGAGACCCTGAATACCCCAACTGCACAATCTTCTCAACAATGCAAAGCTTTTGATACTTTTCTGGTTTTCTAAGTATAAAAACACTCTCAAAGAAGTTTAAGCACTTTCCCAAAATCACACAGCCAGCTAAAGGCAGACCTAGGGTGTGATCTGGGGCTACCACTTTAACAACTGGTGCCATTCCAGGGTTCCTAGGCTGCCCTTGGGGCCAGTTCCACAGCAGACACTCACTATCTTTTTTGTTCAAGTTCAAAATTCTCACCAGCTTTTCATTTGGAGACTGGGTGGATGTGCAGAGACACAGAGCAACCTGTTCCTACTCAGAATCGTCAGCAACCGAGAAGTGGCTGTCATCCAAAGTGGAGAAAAGGGCTGGTCTCAATAATATTTCACCCTGTGTCAGTTGAGCTTTTTATTGTTATATCAACACATTCATGTCAGCTTATCAATACAGCAGGCATATTTATGAGGTGATGACTAATTCTCCTTAATTCTATCTACATTCTAGCCTAACAGCAAAGTCACTTCAACTCTGTTTTTTAACATTATTATTATTATTATTACCATTTAAAGCTACAGTTCCATAGGCACTGGATTTCCCTCACTCCCTCCTTGATTCCCCTCCCTCAACACGCCCTGATTTCCCCTATATTATTACAATATTATGGTTCTTCATGAACAGTCATATGTCCATCATTGCAAGCATGGGCAATGGCAGAGAGTTCAGCATCCTATTATCAATATACAGTTAGCAGTTTTATTGGAAGTCCATCTTTGATCTGGAAGTAGAGATGCATATTGCATTGTATCCTCACATCTGGATATAATAGCTTCCATTACACAGTTACTATACATCCCATTAAATGAAAGCCACAATACAAAATCAACGCCAGGAAAAAAAAATAGAAATTGAAATACCATGAAGTTAAATAACATGTTACTAATACAACCATCTCCATTACAGTTACTATACACTCCCTTAAATGAGAAGCTACAAAGCAAAATCAACAACAGGAAGAAATAAAAAAATTACAATGCCATGAAGTTAAATAACATGCTACTCAATAACTAAGGTGTCACTGAAGAAATGAAAAAGAAAATCAAGGACCTTCCTGAAGGAAATGATATCACTGTGTAATCTATGAGTCAGTTAAGTATTCAGTAAGAAAGTGTTTTGAAGAGATGAAACTTAAAAAAGTCCATGAGATATAATTTTGCTCAACTTGTTGGTGAGATTTGTTTTCTGTAGGCAACAAATAGATGGGTTTTGTTTTTTAGATCCAGTCTACTTATCTACAATGGTTGATTAATAAGTTTAAGCCATTTACATTCATGTTTAATATGAATGGGTGTTCATTTGCTTCTGTCATTCAGCAATGGGCTTTCATTGATTTGGTCACCTGTTGTTATTTCGCTGGATCGCACTTCGGATTTACCTTTGGTTTCGGTGGGTGCAATTCCTTTTCTCTATCAAGAGAACATGTTTAAGTATGCTTTGAAGGGCAGGTTGGAAAGACACATATTCTTTTAACTGTTCTTGATTGTGGAAGAATTTTATTTTGCTTTGCTGAGTATGTTATTGTGTCTCCTTCCTTTCTTGCTTCTTTCTTCCTACCAGTCTGCCTTTTTCCTTCTGTCCTCCTTTTACTTTCATAACTCTCCTTCTCCTTCACCTTTTTTTTTTTTCTTTTATCTTTTTTATTTTTTTATTTTTATTTTTTTTTTTTTTTATTTTTTTTTTTTTTTTAATCTTTTTTTTTTTTTTTTTCTTACATTTTTTTTTTTTTATTTTTTTTTTTCTTTTTTTTTTTCATTTTTTATTTTTTTTTTTTTTTTTTTTCTTTTTTTTATATTTTTTTTTTTTTTGTTTTTTATATTTTTTTTATTTTTTTCTTTATTTTTTTTTTTTATTTTTTTTTTCTTTTATTAATCCTTTCTCCATTCTTCTTTTTTTTCCACGTTCTCCCCGTTTCCCTTACCCTCCTTCGCTCTACATTCTTTCTTTTTTTCTTTCCTACTGTCCCCCCCCCGCCTTCTCTCTTTCTTTCCCTTCCTTCTTTTCCTTCATTCCAAGTACAGGCTTACTAGTCAAATGCATGTTGGAATATCTGCTAAATATGATACTTAAAAGCCATAAAAGTCAGGGAAATTTTGGGTAATGCAGGGGACCAAACCTTGCAGGCAATCTCTAGGTCATATTGCATAATTTGGAATCCAGTCTTCAACACAGAAAGACATTTCTTCCTTCTCAGATTCTCTCTTCTCCTTCCTCCCTCTCTCCCACTTATTTTAACTTTTTTAAAAAGATAATATACTGAGGGGAGGAAGATGGCCGACGTAGGAGGAAGGCTGTGAGTGAGCGTCTAGTGAGAGAGGGATAGAACGCTACAGAAACAGCAAAGAGGAACAGCAGGGAACCGCAGGGAGAGGTCCGTGAAGCTCCCTGGGACAGTGTGGAGCCAAAAAGATCCACACAACTCGGAAGAACAACGAGAACGGAGCAGGGCAAAGGCAGAGAAACCGACATCCCACGCCAGACCTGCTGAGTCACTTTTGAAAACGGCCTGACGGGAGACGCGGCCAGCTCGGAGGCGGGGAGATCAGGGGGATCGTCCCCGGCGGGAGGCCCTCAACAGCGGCGGAGGCAGACTGCAGCGGCCGGACGTTTGGTGAGCGGGGGGGGGGTTGACGTGGCAGCCTTCGCATTCCTCGACCCCTGCTGAGGTTACAGCCTCTGAGATCGCGGGGCAGGCAGCCTGAAACTGTCGGGTCTTGGCCTTGGGAACTACGCTCAGTGGTGTTGGTGGCTGAAGGGGCCCTGGGAAGGCGCCTCGGTTGTTCTTGCGCTGAGGGGGCCAGTGCGGCTCGGTGCGCAGAGACAGCTGGCAAGGGTCTGGAGTCCCCCACACCCCGCCTGGTGGAGGACCGGGAGGACTCTGAACGCTGCACCGAGCGGACTGGGCGGCCCCGCCTGCAGCAGCCGCCTCCGCAGCGCAGGTGTCAGGTGTCAGGAGACCTCTGAGATTTGGGAAGTGTAGCGCTGTGTGTCCCTGACACGCAGGTACCACTCCCATAGAGTGAACTGCTCACTCCTCGCCTACCATCCCGCAGTTCTGAGTGTGGGCGACCCACCAGGAGAGCTCTGAAAACTCCAGCACCATACTCACACGGTGCGAACCTGCCGTGAAGTCATTATAACAGGGCGCCTGGGCCACTCCTCCGCTAAGGGCCTGTGTGGGGGAGCCACACGGGAGCAGGGGCTCTGAACACCCACACACCACGAGTGGTGGATTCACTGCACAAGAGCCACGCCTGGAAAGTGCCTCACCCACAGTCCCGTGTGTGGGAGACGCACCAGGTGGGCTCTGAAAGACCCTGCAGTCCCTGACACGGAGAACGCAGGGAGAAAGCACATAAAACCTTCTAAGCCCTGTGGATTCCCGTGCAGGGGGCACACCCAGAGAGCGCCTCCATCCCTCCACGCCCTGGGGTGTCACACCTGTAGAAGAGGTGCCCAGAGTGTGCCTGGAATCCACTGGGCCCCCAAGGTGGTGCTCTACAGCCCCGGGCCCTGAGAACGCACCAACGGTGCCTTGAAAACTACCACGCCTGGCAACACCACGCCTGCAGGCTCCAATCTCTACAGGAAAGCACCTGACGGCCCCTCAACACACGGGTCCATTTGCCCCACCAGAATACACCAACGCAATGGGAAAAACCACCAGAAAGAGTTGTGCTCCAGATGAAAGAGCCAGCACCCCACCAAACAAGGGCCAAAAGCCATTATCAATATCGACGATACGAGATGAAGACATGGACGTGTTACCAGCAAAGGAATTGATGAAAATAATGCTAAAATTTCTCAGAGACGTGGACACAAAGCTGGAAGACTTCCAGAACCGCATAATCACCGAAATACAACAAATCAAAACCAAACTGGATGCCCAAGATAATAAGATTGAAAGCCTCATCAACAGAATAAATGCGGCAGAGGAAAGGATCTCTGACACAGAAGACACACAAAATGAAGGTGCCCAGCGAATTAAACAGCTGGAGACAAACCTCAGCAAAACTAATAAAATGATGCAAGAGATGAAAGATTACCTTAGAAAATTGAATATTCGGATCATCGGCCTCCCCGAGGGAGTAGAAAGAGAATCTGGGATGCAAGCAGTGCTTGATGAAATTATACAGGAAAACTTCCAAAACACTTGGAACACGAATCCACCCCGCATACAGGATGGACAGAGAACTCCCAACAGATATGATCCAAAGAGATCTTCACCCAGACACACGGTGCTCAAGTTCTACTCCAATGAAGACAAAGAAGGAATCCTGAGACAAGTACGAAGTAGAGAAAAGATCACATACAGGGGAAAACCCATCAGAATCACTGCTGACTTCTCCGAAGAGACCCTACAAGCAAGGAGAGAATGGACAAAGATCTTCCAAGTCCTGAAACAAAACAACTGTCAACCAAAAATAATCTACCCAGCAAAGATCTCATTTGTATATGAGAACGAAATCAGATACTTCAATAGCAAAGAAAAACTAGAAGAATATGTCTACACAAAACCAGCTCTGCAAAGTCTCCTTAGAAATGCGCTAGTCCCGGACAAAAAGGAGGCAAATCACAAACAAAGTTGGCAAATAAGAAGGTCTCCAAACTAAAGGCCACACGAACAAGACAATTACATAGGCAACAACACACACACAACACAATCACATGGCAGGACAAAATTGCAACCTCTCAATTTTAACTCTCAACACAAATGGTCTAAATTCACCAATCAAAAGACAGAGATTAATAGAATGGATCATCAAACAAGACCCAACCATCTGTTGCCTACAAGAAACGCATCTAACCAGAAAGGATGCAAAGAAACTGAAAGTGAAGGGATGGAAAAAGATATTTCACGCCAATAGACGAGAAAAAAAAGCTGGGGTAGCTATCCTAATTTCAGACGAGATAGATTTCATTCTAACTAACATCAAAAGAGACAGGGAAGGCCATTTTATACTGGTGAAAGGAAAGAT
Source organism: Ochotona curzoniae (assembly GCF_017591425.1). Classification (NCBI taxonomy): domain Eukaryota; kingdom Metazoa; phylum Chordata; class Mammalia; order Lagomorpha; family Ochotonidae; genus Ochotona; species Ochotona curzoniae. The sequence goes on along the minus strand of NW_024465068.1, from coordinate 4,013 downwards.
CCATCAAGAAGCAATCACCATCATTAATGTTTATGCACCGAATCTTAATGCACCTACTTACGTAAAGCAATTACTTACAGACTTAAGGGAAGACATAGACACCCGCACAATTCTTGTAGGCGATCTCAACACACCTCTAACAACAATGGACCGGTCTACGAAACAAAAACTCAACAAAGAAACAACAGAGCTCACACAAACAATAGAACAACTGGACTTAGTAGACATATATAGAACTTTTTATCCTAAGGCCACAGACTATACCTTCTTCTCAGCGGTGCATGGCACCTTCTCCAGAATCGACCACATGATAGGACATAAAGCGAATCTAAACAACTTCCAAAACATTAGTATCATACCATGTACCCTCTCAGACCACCATGGGATGAAACTGGAAATCAACAACTCAAAACTCCCCAGGAAGTATAGGCACTCTTGGAAATTGAACAATATGCTATTAAACGAACAATGGGTCAGAGAAGAAATTAAAGATGAGATCAAAAAATTTATGGAAACCAATGAAAACTCTGATACAACATTCCAAAACTTGTGGGACACTGCCAAAGCAGTGCTACGAGGTAGATTCATCGCAATCGGAGCGCATGTCAAGGCCCAAGAAAGACGCCAAATACAGGAACTAACCTCACACCTCCAGGATCTGGAAAAACAGCAGCAGAAGAGTCCCACGCACAATAGGAAACAAGAAATCATCAAAACAAGGGAGGAGATAAACCAAATAGAAATCAAAAAAACTATACATAAAATCAACAAATCAAAAAGTTGGTTTTTTGAGAAAATAAACAAAATAGACACTCCACTGGCCCGATTGACCAAAAAAAAACAAGAGAAAGTGAGAATCAATAGCATTAAAGATGAAAAAGGCAACATAACAACAGACACTGCAATCATTAAGAAAATAATTAGAAATTACTACAAAGAACTGTACTCCCACAAATTTGAGGACCACCAAGAAATAGAAAAGTTCTTGGACTCCCACCACCTACCAAAACTCAGTCCGGAGGCAACTGCAGAATTAAATAAACCCATAACCGAGGTAGAGATTGAAACAGTCATCAAGGATCTCCCAACGAAAAAAAGCCCAGGCCCAGACGGCTTCACTACAGAATTCTACAAAACATTCCGAACAGAACTAACCCCAATCCTCTACAAGCTCTTCAAAACAATAGAGGAGGAAGCAACCCTCCCAAACTCATTCTATGAAGCCAACATCACCTTAATCCCAAAACCGGACAGAGAACCATCAGAGAAGGAAAACTACAGACCTATTTCTCTGATGAACATTGATGCTAAAATTCTCAACAAAATCCTAGCCAATAGAATTCAAAAAATCATCAGACAGATCATTCATCCGGATCAAGTAGGATTCATCCCTGGAATGCAGGGATGGTTCAATATTCGGAAATCCATAAATGTTATAAACCATATCCAAAAACTGCAAAACAAGAACCACATAATAGTTTCAATAGATGCAGAAAAAGCCTTCGACAAAATCCAACACCTCTTCATGCTAAAAACTCTAGCCAAAGTAGGCATAGACGGGAAAATCCACAACATAATCAAAGCAATTTATGAAAAACCCAACGCCAGTATCATACTGAATGGAGAAAAGCTAGAACCCTTCCCACTGCGATCTGGAACAAGACAAGGGTGCCCGCTATCACCACTGCTATTCAACATAGTCCTAGAGGTACTTGCAGAGGCCATAAGACAAGAAAAAGAAATCAAAGGCATACGTATAGGAAACGAAGAAGTCAAGCTTTCACTATATGCAGATGACATAATCCTATACATAGAAAAACCAGGAGACTCAATACAGAAACTGCTAGAACTTATACGAGAGTTTGGCAGAGTGGCGGGGTACAAAATTAACGAACGAAAATCAACAGCCATAGTGTACGCAAATAACACCAAGATGGAAGAAAATCTAACCAACAGGATACCATTCAAAATAGCTGAGAGAAGTATGAAGTATTTGGGAATAAATCTAACCAAAAGCGTAGGAGACCTATTCGAAGAAAACTACAAACTATTTAAAAAGGAAATTGAACAAAACCTCAAAAGATGGAACAACATCCCGTGCTCCTGGATAGGCAAAATCAATATCATTAAAATGTCTATACTGCCACAAGCAATATACATTTTCAATGCAATTCCAATCAAATTGCCCAAAACATTCTTCACGGAACTGGATACAATGATTCAAAAGTTCATCTGGAAACACAAAAAACCACGAATAGCTAGAACCATCCTGAAAAATAAGAAGTTAGCAGGGGGAATCACAATCCCGGACCTCTGGACATACTATAGAGCAGTGGTTATCAAAACAGCCTGGTACTGGCACAAAGACAGAAAGGAAGATCAATGGAATAGAATAGAAGCTCCAAAAGGGAACCCACACAAATACAACCAATTAATCTTTGACAAAAAGACCAATGACAACTCAAGCAAGTGGGAAGGCCTCTTTAGTAAATGTTGTTGGGACAACTGGCTGATAGCCTGTAGAAACAAAAAGATAGACCCACATCTATCACCATACACCAAGATCCAATCTACATGGATAAAAGACCTAAACCTACATCCAGAAACCTTCAAACTCTTGCAAGAAAATGTAGGAAATACCCTGCAAGACCTAGGAGTAGGTCCCAACTTTCTAAGAAGGACACCAAAAGCAATAGCAGTTGAGAACAGAATAAACAAATGGGACCTCATCAAACTAAGAAGCTTCTGTACAGCAAGGGAAACAATCAACAAAGTAAAAAAGCAACCCACAGAGTGGGAGAAGATCTTTGCACACGATATAGGCGATAGGGGGCTAATTTCCAGGATATACAAAGAACTTCAAAACAACCAAAAAACCAAAACGAACAAGCCACTCAAGAAATGGGCACGGGAAATGGGCAAACATTTCACAAAGGAACAAATCCAAATGGCAAACAAACATATGAAAAAATGTTCCAGCTCCCTAGCAATAAGGGAAATCCAAATTAAAACATCGATGAGGTACCACCTAACACCAGCAAGATTGGCCCACATAAACAAGAACACCAACGACGCCTGCTGGCGAGGATGCGGGGAAAAGGGAACCCTACTCCACTGCTGGTGGAGCTGCAAATTGGTACAGCCTCTATGGAAATCAGTCTGGAGAACACTCAAACAACTCAAAATCTGCATACCATATGACCCAGCAATAGCACTCCTAGGAATATATCCAAAACACCTGTTTTACGACAAACCAACATGCATCCCTATGTTCATTGCAGCACAATCAGTAATTGCAAAAACATGGAAGCAACCAAAATGCCCATCAGCAGAAGATTGGATAAGAAAGCTTTGGTTCATCTACTCCATGGAATACTACTCAGCTATTAAAAAAAACAAAATGCAGTTCTTTGTGGCTAAATGGGCACAACTGGAAACTATAATGCTAAGGGAAATGAGTGAATCCCAAAAGATTAGATACCACATGTTTGCCTTGATTTAACGTGTAATTTTTGTTTGGTTGTTTGTTATTTTTTGAACCTGTCATTGATACTGTCTCAACCCAGATGTCTCGAAGAATGGAACTTGCATTATTTTTAACATATTGTTTACCCAATACTATGTCAATTAATTCCATAATGTTGTATAATGATACTGAGGCCTTGTTGGGGCTTTTAACTGACCGGATCTTTACTCTGTTAGACCTATCTTCAGACCATAGAAGGTCTCCCCAAGAGGCCACTGAACTTATCTGGACAATAGGACACGGAACTTTATGCTAGGCATGTGTTTGCAAGCAATGAATCTCAACTGAACTTGATCTATGGTTATGCAACAAGGTGGAGGAATCCACCATGGGGGGAGGGGTGTGGGAGGGGTGGGGGGAATCCCCAGCGCCAATGGAGCTGTACTACATAATACAATGTAAGCAACAATAATAAAAAAAAAAGATAATAGACTTTAATTTTTTAAAAGTCCAAATTACAGTGAAAGACCAAAAAAAAAAAAAAAAA
>NW_024465067.1:0-3032 GCF_017591425.1 Ochotona curzoniae | reverse complement strand
CCTTCCGGTCCGAACCTGCCGGGTCCCAGCCACAGCTCCCGCCGCTTGCGGCGGGGGCAGGGGCCCGGCCCTCTCCTGGCCCGGGAGTAACTAAGCCCCCTCGCGGGTGAGTACTCACGAGGGCTGGCAAGGAGGGCTGGGGGCGAAACCCCGGCTCTCCCCTGTCCCCGCCAGCCAAAAGCTGACGGCAGGACAGTCTGGGTGGGTTCGAATCTCCAGGCAAGGGGCGGGGTTAAACTTCCATGCGAGGTGGCGCTCCATGGAAACGCCCCTTCCGGTCCGAATCCTGCCGGGGTCCCAGCCACAGCTCCCGCCGCTTGCGGCGGGGGCAGGGGCCCCGGCCCTCTCCTGGCCCGGGAGTAACTAAGCCCCCTCGCGGGTGAGTACTCACGAGGGCTGGCAAGGAGGGCTGGGGGCGAAACCCCGGCTCTCCCCTGTCCCCGCCAGCCAAAAGCTGACGGCAGGACAGTCTGGGTGGGTTCGAATCTCCAGGACAGGGGCGGGGTTAAACTTCCATGCGAGGTGGTGCTCGATGGGAAGCGCCCCTTCCGGTCCGAACCTGCCGGAGGTCCCAGCCACAGCCCCGCCGCTTGCGGCGGGGGCAGGGACCCCGGCCCTCTCCTGGCCCGGGGGTAACTAAGCCCCCTCGCGGGTGAGTACTCACGAGGGCTGGCAGGAGGGCTGGGGGTGAAATCCTGGCTCTCCCCTGTCCCCGCCAGCCAAAACCTGGCAGCAGGACAGGCTGGGCGGGTCGAGTCTCAGGACAAGGGGCGGGTTCAAACTCCCATCGAGGTGGCGCTCGGTGGGAGCGCCTCTTCCTGACCGAAACCTGCCGGGGTCTCAGCCACAACCCCCGTCCGTCGCGAGACGGGGGCAGAGACCCAGGCCTTGGGCGGCCAGTGCACCAAGTGGTGCCAGGCTCTGCCTGCTGGCAGCCCAGCGGCGATCTCTGGGGTTTTGATGATATGAAATAGATGCTTCGGGACACCCAAAAGTAAGACCAGCGTTAGTGTAGGTGGGATACTAATTTCTGGTGATTCCCAGGAACCGGGACATGAAACCTTAATGTAAGTGCGGGACTGAGAGATGAATGTTCGGACTAAGCAAACCTTAGTCCACTAGTATGACTGGAACACAGGGTGCAACACAGGACATGCCCAGCTTGGATTTGGCTTCAACTGGTTCACATTAAGCACAAAGTTACGCCACAGAGTCTAAGGCAGGGGTCATGACAGGGGGACGGGCCTGCCCCAGGGTCTGGATACAGCTGTCCTCTCCCTCGGCACAAAGGTGGATTGGGAAAAGATGTACCGGACCGGGCCAGACACTAACACCTTCTGGCACTCTGGAGTACCAGGGTGGATGTGGGACGGACTAGGCTAGGTCCCAACCTCAACTTAGCCATGTACAAGCTATATGGGGGCATGGATGAACGTGGCTGCACTGAAACACTCTACAGCAAGAACCAGAACGGGATGATGGCCAGTTAGGAAAGACCACTGTTCCTACTAGGATAAGAGGCGAACTGGCACATGGACCCACTGATATGCGCGAAACCTGGCACATGGAGGGGTTCTGATGGAGGAGCTCAGGCAACTCCTCTGGCAGGACACAGACCCTGCAGGTCAGCGCAAGGAACATGCAAGGCAACAGCCAAGAGGTCATAGAAAGAGTCCCACTGGCATGCATTTGGCATGGGTCGGGGGCAGACCAGGCTGAATCTGTTCATGTCATCCACTGGTAAATCTGACCGCCAGAACAGAGTGTGGGTCGAACCAGGTCCGGTCGTAACAAAAGCAACACACAAGCTGGAATGCCAAGGTGAGGTAGCCTGAGCCGGATGCAGCCGCAGCACCCAACCAACACATGTGAGAACCAGGAAAGGAGGCGGCAGAGCTGACAGGAGAAAAAGGGGAGGTTCCCTAGCTGAACAGCAAATTACACTGAGGAACGGGAGCTGGGTGGGGAGTAGACTAGACCAGGCAGGGACACAGCGCCTGTACACCTCATGGGGACCAGATTGGGTGTAAACCAGGCTGGGCTGACTATTCCCACTGGAGCAAGCTACAATCAGAGTTGGTGAGGGTTGTTGGGGCTTAGTTGTAGCACCAGTTGGCGGAAGCTGGTACAAAGGGTTAGACACGTTGAGTTGAACCACAGGGCCAAATGGAGAGGGCATAACTGGAATGGGAGCGACCTGGGAGGGAAATAGTGGGTTCCTCCCTCGTGGGTCATCACCTCCCACGAGAGGGCATGGGAACTAGGACAGGGGCTGGGGTGGCTAGACAGACACCCAACAATATCCGTTAGGGACGGTAGGAGGAGATAGTTAGATGGAAGTAGGTGGCAACACCTGTTGGCAAGAATATGAACAGAAGGGTACTGGGGACAGACTGGGCTAGTATGCCATATATACCGGCAAGCCAGGGTAGGAGGTGGGCCTGGTTGAGGCTACTGTGGGCCGCCCTGACTGGGCTGCAACTCCTACTGGTACGTGCGAGGGACAAATGCGTCCAGGGTGGAACCAGGCGGGACTGCAAGAGGACACGGGTGGAGACAGAACCGGCCCAGCAACTGCAGCCGCCAGCTGACCGGGGCAGTGGACTGTGACGGGCCCTATGCTACTAAAACAGCAGGAATCTGGACTGGGAATACCTCAAAATTTCTTCGAGGATCTTCCCATTCGAGACACCGGACTCGGAGTCCTAACCAGGGAAAGACAGGACAAATCAAGCAACAACCTCAGCCATCTGTTGGCAGCAGAGACTGGGCAAACGGAGACCCTAGAAGGGACTGTGTCAATCAATGAACTCTTCAATGACCACATCATGATTGGGGTGGCGAGACTGGCAACGACCCATGAATGGTGAACTATTGGAACCACTTGATCGAGTATCTCGGAGCGCGCCCCACACCCGGGACTTGGGGTGGGCGGGAGACTGGGTGGGGCTTCTTCCTCTATATCCCCCTTTAGACCTTGACCCTTTTTTACCCCAATTAAATTTGTAAGGATTGTCAAAATTAAAAAAAAA
>NW_024465066.1:0-815 GCF_017591425.1 Ochotona curzoniae | reverse complement strand
AATAACATGCTACTCAGCATAATGGTTTCTACTTGGGACCACCTGGTTGTAAATAGAATAATTTTGTTTTTCTTAATAGCTGCGTAATATTCCATGGAGTAGATATACCACAGTTTCTTTAACCACTCTTCCTTGGACGCACATCTGGTTTGCTTCCATGTCTTTGCTATTGTAGATTGTGCTGCTATAAATATAGAATTACAGATCCCCTTCTCACAGGCAGATTTCACTCCTTGGGCCATAATGCTGAGTGAAATGACTCAATCACAAAAGAACAAATACCATATGCTCTCTCTCATGTAAGGAAGCCAACATGGAAAGGGTAACTCCAACAGTCCAATCTATGCTGGTTTGTTAATGTTTTTATTTCAGTTTGGTTGCTTCCAAATAATCTCTATTCTCTAGTAGAACTCATCATGTGCTTATGAAGTATATGATGGCACCATTATTCCCAAGAGACTTCTGGGTTTCCTTTTTGTCACGCATGTGTTGGCTACTCAGTGGTGTTACTTTTTTTCAGGGTGATATACTTTGTTGTCGATGTTGTTGGTGTTGTTGTTGATGTGGTTGTTATGAATTGATGTCAATCTGAAACAGTAATATTATTTCAACCCCAAACAGCCTGTATCTCATGCAATAAGATATTGTGAAGTAATCAATGAATCAATAATCGATATGAAAAAAAATAACATGCTACTAATATAACCATCTCCATTACAGTTACTATACACTCCCTTAAATGAGAAGCTACAAAGCAAAACCAACAACAGGAAGAAATCAAAAAATTACAAAAGAAATAAAAAAATTAGGGGGTT
>NW_024465065.1:0-1197 GCF_017591425.1 Ochotona curzoniae | reverse complement strand
GAGGGCAGCAGTTCAAACCATTGCCTCGCATACCTAGGATATCAGAGAATTTGAATCTCAGGAAGTCTGCTTCCTCTCCTGTTCCCTGCTAATGTGCCTGGGAATCAGTGAAAGATGGATCAGCTGCTTGGCCCCTGCAGCCCACGCAAGTAGACCAGGTGGAGTCCTAGATTCCCGGCTTCGCCTGTACCAGCCTCCCGCTGTTGCAGCCACTAGAAGTCCTCTTTCCTTCTCTTTCCCTGTTTCTTTCTTTCTCTCGTTCTGCGTTTTGAATAAAATATTTTTTAAAATCTTAAAAGAACATCTACATGATTTCATTTATGGGATGTACCCAAAGTGGTCCAATTCTCTAACATAGAAGCTGAACAAGCCTGCCAGGGTCTAGGGAGCTGGGGAGCAAGCAGTTACTTCATGAATTAAGTCTCAGTTTTATGAGATGAAGAGAGTTGCTGAGATGGCTTGTGCAGCACATGAAGCCACTCAACACTCCTGGGACTACACGAAGATCGAGATAGAAAGTTGCCTCATGCGTGTTCCATCACAGTTACACATGTTTGTAAAGAAAAAAAAATCACTTAGGCTGTTGGTGAACATGAGAAATGGCTGAGCAGCTGGGAGGCCACTGCAGGGCTCAGGGTCAGAGTCAGATGACAGCGGCTGGGATTAGAGGGCTGGAGGTGCAGGATGTTGGGCACAGTCAGATTTGGGGTCTGTGTTGAAAGCAGAAGCAAGCAGGAATGCTCCCACAGGTTGGAGATGGAGAGTGTAGGAAAAGGCAAAATGGCAGAGAACACCTAGGATTAGGACCTGTGTGCGAGTGGGATGGCACCGGCCAGCAGGCTGAGGTCCTGGGGTAGAGTGAGCTGCCAGGTGGCAGGTTGATGCTGCTGGACCTGTTCTGTCCTGAGGGGCAGCATTTTGTTCCTGCAGGATTTACCTACTGGTTCCAGGCGTGGATCTGGCATCCTTGGTTGCTTGCCACGCTGGTCTCCCTGTGGAGTTTCTGGATGGTGCATATTCCCTTAGGGTTATCTAGACAATGTGGCTTCTTACCAGGAAAATGACTGAACAGAGAAATAGCAGGCAGTGAGTTTGTGATCAAGAGGTGCTTCCTTGTGGCATCACAGTTTCTCTGCCCCAAGAGCAGGAGGACAGAGGGAAAGGCCACTGGCTGCCACTTCATGTGCAGCTGGAGGA